>NC_092607.1:18785000-18787500 GCF_047663525.1 Anas platyrhynchos
TTAGGGTTAGGGTTAGGGTTAGGGTTAGGGTTAGGGTTAGGGTTAGGGTTAGGGTTAGGGTTAGGGTTAGGGTTAGGGTTAGGGTTAGGGTTAGGGTTAGGGTTAGGGTTAGGGTTAGGGTTAGGGTTAGGGTTAGGGTTAGGGTTAGGGTTAGGGTTAGGGTTAGGGTTAGGGTTAGGGTTAGGGTTAGGGTTAGGGTTAGGGTTAGGGTTAGGGTTAGGGTTAGGGTTAGGGTTAGGGTTAGGGTTAGGGTTAGGGTTAGGGTTAGGGTTAGGGTTAGGGTTAGGGTTAGGGTTAGGGTTAGGGTTAGGGTTAGGGTTAGGGTTAGGGTTAGGGTTAGGGTTAGGGTTAGGGTTAGGGTTAGGGTTAGGGTTAGGGTTAGGGTTAGGGTTAGGGTTAGGGTTAGGGTTAGGGTTAGGGTTAGGGTTAGGGTTAGGGTTAGGGTTAGGGTTAGGGTTAGGGTTAGGGTTAGGGTTAGGGTTAGGGTTAGGGTTAGGGTTAGGGTTAGGGTTAGGGTTAGGGTTAGGGTTAGGGTTAGGGTTAGGGTTAGGGTTAGGGTTAGGGTTAGGGTTAGGGTTAGGGTTAGGGTTAGGGTTAGGGTTAGGGTTAGGGTTAGGGTTAGGGTTAGGGTTAGGGTTAGGGTTAGGGTTAGGGTTAGGGTTAGGGTTAGGGTTAGGGTTAGGGTTAGGGTTAGGGTTAGGGTTAGGGTTAGGGTTAGGGTTAGGGTTAGGGTTAGGGTTAGGGTTAGGGTTAGGGTTAGGGTTAGGGTTAGGGTTAGGGTTAGGGTTAGGGTTAGGGTTAGGGTTAGGGTTAGGGTTAGGGTTAGGGTTAGGGTTAGGGTTAGGGTTAGGGTTAGGGTTAGGGTTAGGGTTAGGGTTAGGGTTAGGGTTAGGGTTAGGGTTAGGGTTAGGGTTAGGGTTAGGGTTAGGGTTAGGGTTAGGGTTAGGGTTAGGGTTAGGGTTAGGGTTAGGGTTAGGGTTAGGGTTAGGGTTAGGGTTAGGGTTAGGGTTAGGGTTAGGGTTAGGGTTAGGGTTAGGGTTAGGGTTAGGGTTAGGGTTAGGGTTAGGGTTAGGGTTAGGGTTAGGGTTAGGGTTAGGGTTAGGGTTAGGGTTAGGGTTAGGGTTAGGGTTAGGGTTAGGGTTAGGGTTAGGGTTAGGGTTAGGGTTAGGGTTAGGGTTAGGGTTAGGGTTAGGGTTAGGGTTAGGGTTAGGGTTAGGGTTAGGGTTAGGGTTAGGGTTAGGGTTAGGGTTAGGGTTAGGGTTAGGGTTAGGGTTAGGGTTAGGGTTAGGGTTAGGGTTAGGGTTAGGGTTAGGGTTAGGGTTAGGGTTAGGGTTAGGGTTAGGGTTAGGGTTAGGGTTAGGGTTAGGGTTAGGGTTAGGGTTAGGGTTAGGGTTAGGGTTAGGGTTAGGGTTAGGGTTAGGGTTAGGGTTAGGGTTAGGGTTAGGGTTAGGGTTAGGGTTAGGGTTAGGGTTAGGGTTAGGGTTAGGGTTAGGGTTAGGGTTAGGGTTAGGGTTAGGGTTAGGGTTAGGGTTAGGGTTAGGGTTAGGGTTAGGGTTAGGGTTAGGGTTAGGGTTAGGGTTAGGGTTAGGGTTAGGGTTAGGGTTAGGGTTAGGGTTAGGGTTAGGGTTAGGGTTAGGGTTAGGGTTAGGGTTAGGGTTAGGGTTAGGGTTAGGGTTAGGGTTAGGGTTAGGGTTAGGGTTAGGGTTAGGGTTAGGGTTAGGGTTAGGGTTAGGGTTAGGGTTAGGGTTAGGGTTAGGGTTAGGGTTAGGGTTAGGGTTAGGGTTAGGGTTAGGGTTAGGGTTAGGGTTAGGGTTAGGGTTAGGGTTAGGGTTAGGGTTAGGGTTAGGGTTAGGGTTAGGGTTAGGGTTAGGGTTAGGGTTAGGGTTAGGGTTAGGGTTAGGGTTAGGGTTAGGGTTAGGGTTAGGGTTAGGGTTAGGGTTAGGGTTAGGGTTAGGGTTAGGGTTAGGGTTAGGGTTAGGGTTAGGGTTAGGGTTAGGGTTAGGGTTAGGGTTAGGGTTAGGGTTAGGGTTAGGGTTAGGGTTAGGGTTAGGGTTAGGGTTAGGGTTAGGGTTAGGGTTAGGGTTAGGGTTAGGGTTAGGGTTAGGGTTAGGGTTAGGGTTAGGGTTAGGGTTAGGGTTAGGGTTAGGGTTAGGGTTAGGGTTAGGGTTAGGGTTAGGGTTAGGGTTAGGGTTAGGGTAGGGTTAGGGTTAGGGTTAGGGTTAGGGTTAGGGTTAGGGTTAGGGTTAGGGTTAGGGTTAGGGTTAGGGTTAGGGTTAGGGTTAGGGTTAGGTTAGGGTTAGGGTTAGGGTTAGGGTTAGGGTTAGGGTTAGGGTTAGGGTTAGGGTTAGGGTTAGGGTTAGGGTTAGGGTTAGGGTTAGGGTTAGGGTTAGTGTTAGGGTTAGGGTTAGGGTTAGGTGGTTAGGGTTAGGGTTAGGGTTAGGGTTAGGGTTAGGGTTAGGGTTAGGGTTAGGGTTAGGGTTAGGGTTAGGGTTAGGGTTAG